>NC_056549.1:13503077-13515577 GCF_910596095.1 Thunnus maccoyii | reverse complement strand
AGATATAAATTATTTTATCGACATCCGCCGGAGAAAGAAAAGAGAAACAGATCATTTCACTAGGCGAGTTATTCCCACTCCCACTCCAGATCACCATTCTAACTTTTTACTTACTATATACATAATATATCATCAAATTGACATTGTTTCCCTGCAATCATGGATCTACCAGTAAGCATTCTTCCAATAATGAAGGGAATATGAGCTGTTAATCTGTTTTACTGTATGCCTTACATTGCTCTGTATACAGAAGTGTGACTATGTGACTATGATACGATATTCATGGATGACAGTGCTATGAAACCTACAAATTACTAACTGACCCAATATATCTCTACTTTTGAGTCTCAATTGCAGTGACACAGAAAAAAGAAAAACACTAAAGTCATACACCCCAAACATTATTAGGCCTCATTACTGAATGTAGAGAGGTGAGTTTGGGCTAATGAGAGGTCGTCTTTAGATCTAGGGCAAAGAAAATGTAAAATGGCTGTTTCTCGTGTTTGTGTGTGTGTGTGTGTGTGTGTGTGTGTGTGTGTGTGTGTGTGTGTTCAACCCACCCCAGTGACATATCGTGGTCTGAACTGAATTGTGCCAAAGAGGCCCAGGATGACAACGATGATGTGGAGGAAGTTGGTCAGGATGGGAGCCCACTGGTAACCCAGGAAATCTATCACCTGACGCTCCAACACACTGACCTGAGAGGGGGACAAAGGAGGAAGAGGAGGGAAAGGAAGAGGAGGAGAAGAATAGAGGACATTAGTGGCAAGAAACAAGAAATAACCAATGACAAACAGAGTTTCCTTTAAAATATTTCACATTTGTGTGTTTCCAGAGCAAGATAACCACCTCCTCTTAAGCTAACATGAACCTTAAAGTCTTCCTCCAATTTAGAATAACACTTTTTTAACACTGTCAGACTCACGAGTGACAGTTTAGTTTAAAAAAAATCTAAATTAATGCAGCAGAACCAAAGATATTGGGCCCTATTTTCATGGAGGCACAATGACCAGCATAAGTAGTTTGGTAGGACTGAAACCAGGGGGAGACAGTCAGCTTGGCTCATTCAAAGCTTAAAAACATTTTGCAGGACAGCATACATTTGCAGAGAAACAATAATACTAGAAAAAATACTGATATATCTTTAAATGAAAACAACAAATCCATTAGTTTAAGCTGCATATAAATGTCTCTGTCCCCAGACAAAAATTCTTGTTTTCAGTTTATTTGGGATCTTTGGAAAACAGATCTGTGGGGTTAAAGAGGATGTATTTTCAATAAGTGCTTTTATCATAATAAAGTAAACTGTAATCGGTTATCTATGAATCATGGAGAAGGGAAGATTCACCAATTTGCACCAGCATAAACGTTCACGATGCAATTACCCCAATTAAAAACGTGTGCACTGAATACAATTTGGGCTGAATTTATGATGCATCATTTCTAACATCTATGCATCGGTAAAATCCAATTTATTCATATATAATTATTATTAGAGGCCCTTTGCCTTTATTATTTAGAAATGTGACTAATAATTTGCGACCAGTAATTAGATATCTAGATTGATTACTCTAAACTCTTTCTCAAGCACGCTAGCACGCTGTGGTGCGCTGCCAAAACATTCCAGGTGGAACTTGTGCTCTATTACTATTGTTCCTCATGTCGAAATAAGTGGATTATTAAACTATTTTGACAGCAATTGTTTGGGTCACGGAGCATATGCGTGTAAATTGGAGACAGAGAACACTACACTACAAAGGACTTGTGAAAAGGCTTGTTAGTGAAAGGTCCAAGTGTTTATTAGAGGTCAAAAAGAAACGGCATAAATGAGATGTTTACTGAGTTGCAGAACTAGAGAAACAAATATATAAAGTAAAAATGGCTCAAATTTTTGAGTTAATGTATGATTTGATGTATGCTCAAGAAGTAAAATCTAACTCTGTACCATATTAAATTGCATATAGCATCATTCATTTGCATTGAATCAAATCACATCATATCGTGTTGAATCGCACTAAATCACAATAGGGGTGAATTGTATCGAATCACATTTGTAGTTTCTTCATATGTATCTATAATGTATCGTATCGTTGGCAATGCATCGAGATGCGTATTGCATCGGCCTCAGTGATGGAGATCCACATCCCTACTGCATTATTGTTCCCTGGGCTGTGTGTGTGTGTGTGTATGTAGGTTTATTATCATTCACTCACTGGAGCCTCATGCTGAGATAGTTAATGAAGTCAGCACAGCGTATGATATGGCACTGCTAAATATATTACCACACACACATACACACACACAGAGAGAGAGAGAGAGAGAGAGAGATGAGGACAAAGAGGAAGCAAATGACAAAGGAGGAGGAACAGGAGGTAAGAAAACAAAAAAAAAAAGGAGGACAGAGAAAAATAAAAGTAAAGAGTACAAACATGAAAGTGGGAGATAACATTATTAGCTTCATTTAGCCCAAAACAAGACGAATATTCACCGTTCTACACTATCAAGTTGAAGTGTTTAAACACCAACAGCTTACATATCAAATCAAGGGCTTTATTTTCTATTAGTCTCACACTCTCCACACACACACACACACACTCATTTGCACACACACTTCTGGATAGCTGGGTTTAGAGTGCCCTAATGTGAGACCATATGGCACTGGCACTACCATTAGCTATAACAGCCAGACAGTAGGTATACACACGCATAATAAAGACACACACTGTATAACACTCACATAAACTGTAACCTTGCACACCTATCAAACATTAGTTTTAAATATGAGAATGTTTATTGGATGTGAGAGTTACAACAAGAGAAAGGTGTATGGATGAATGTTTGGTGTGCTGACATATGTGCATCCACCCGCGTGTGTGTGTGTGTGTGTGTGTGTGTGTGTGTGTGTGCTTTTCCATGTCAGGGCGGGTCTGCTGTGCTTGCACTTGACAGCACCTGCTGTTATTGGACACACTGGGCTCAGCTGGCACCACAATGTGTGAGTGTGTGTGTGTGTGTGTGTGTGTGTGTGTGTGTGTGTGAGAGAGAGAGAGAGAGAGCGACATTGTGTTTCTTTGTGTGAGTGCCTTTATGTGCGGGACAGGCTTCATTTCACCGTTTCTGTGTTTCTTTGTGTGTAGGCTTCATTTTATTATGTAAAAGTGTGTCCTCCCATTGACAATTATATAGTGCCGCAATTGTTCATCTCTCTGACACACACACACACACACACACACACACACACACACACACACACACACACACACACATACAAATACAGAGGCCATTATAAGAAGTCAGAAGCCTCCCAGCCCATTACTGAAACCCCTGGGGGCCCCTCTTTCAGGTTTCATCACCAATAATATAAACAGTCTTCACTCCAGCTGGGACGCACAAACACACTCTCCAAAAATGCACGATAAATCACACACACACACACAAGCGGAGGAGCGAATTTTTTTTTTAGGAGGGATAAAGAATTTATTTGTACACTAAAGGCAACAAAAATATTGATTTCTCTTGGTTATATCAACTCACATTCTCTGGGTTCTACAGCAAAAACTATCTTTTTTTTTTGCTTGTGTTTATTGTTCTAACCTGAGTTAATATGGAAGCCAATAAAGAGCAATATTCAAAACCAGACCATCTGTTCCTTTGCACCGCGCTCGTCTTTTGATGTGAATTTCTCATTACATGGCTCAGCTGCAAAACAACTAACTTCAGCTGCCTCAGTACATCACTCTTTGTAATTAAGTCACTGAGTTCTCTTGACAGACAAAAGACAAAGCATGCGTATAGCCCCTGCTGCCATAGTCCCAGCATCCTTTGCATGTGTCAAATGACACAAGCTTCACATAATGTGTGAAATCACCCGGCCTTTCAACAGCTATGACTCTGGGGGGAAAGAGATGGAGAGATGCACAGAGCATATAGTCGCTAGCAGCAGCTAGATATGGCAGTTTAGTGCAGCTGATGAAAGCTTCGGCAGTGTACAGGTGGAGCTTCAAGCTGGCTAGCCAGGTCCTTTGGGATCTGTTGTGACAGGCTTTGATGCTGCCGACAGATATGTTCATTTCAGCGCTGCTGCTTAAAGCACTAGAGCAGGGGAACGCTCACATTCAGCTTGTTTATCAAGGTACGGTATAGACTGTACATCCACCTGTGGACACTTTCTTGTCTTAATGTGTGTTAAATTTGCACAGACGATTATTTGGAGTTGTCTTGACATGAAGTATTGACTGAATAGTTTTGTTCACTCATAAACCTGATAGGCCTCTGCAGTGACTGCTAATAGAGCTAAATAAACACTGACAAGTTTGCTATGAATACATTTAACGCGTCTGTGTGTGAATGTGTTTCGTAAAACGCAGAAAACAAATTGATTTGCAGCCTTTTGTCAATCCTTCTAATGCCAGCACAAAATACCTTAGGGACTGAGAAATGTTTATTCCACCTACTGTTTTGTTAGTATGAACTGATGCTCGTGCTTGTTAGCATGAGTTTCCCAAAATGGTTCATTGAGAGCCTGACTGAAAAGCCACAGTGCATCGATCACTGTCCCCATTATCATACAGTCTCCTTTACTGTATAGTAGGGGAACTAATTAAAAACTAAGCAACTGTTCATTCAGTGCTACATTTAAAGGAAAAGTAAGACTAATTTCAAAAGACAAAATTGCAAAAATCTGCTGGATCTGCCAAAAGTTTTTTTGGGGGGTTGAACAACTAAACGTTTTAATATCAAACTACAGTTTGTGAGTGTAATTTTCTAATTGCAAAAGAGCTGTATTTTTATTTATTTACATAATTAGTCTTAACAAGCTGTAGGAGGTAAAAAGTGAGTTGCCAAACACTGTTGGTTTTGCTGTTTTATTGTTGACCGTTGCCAGCAAATTTACTCATCCGTTGCTAATTAATGCTGACTGTGTGAGTTGGCCAAACAACAAAAAACAAAACTCTAAACTGTTGCCTGGTTAACATGCTTTCTGAATGCGATAGGCTTTACATTAAAGCTCGGCCAAAAATGGCGTTGGTCGAAGCAGAAACATCATCATGTAACTGCGAAAAATAGACAGAGGGCTGTGTGTAAATGACGGAGAGCTGGTGGACAATGTTGTTAAAATCTCCCACTAAACTTTGAACCGCATCATATCATGGTTTTAAGTGTATTGCCTTTAAATCTCTTATTCAGGATCTCTGGAATTCAGGGCTGTGAAGTAGCAAAAGTCTGTAAAGCTGATGTTTACTTGGCCACAACCAGCAGTTTATTATTGCTAGCATGACTGGACAACTATGTAGCCATTTTTGGGTATCATTATATTTAATATACTTCACATATTAAGTAATGTTAATTATACCACTGATGTAATATCTTGATAAATGTGATGTAAATCAGTATTTTCTTTTTAACAAAAAAGCCAGGATTACTTTTAAGTCAGCTTTTCTCTGCATTATTTTATCTAATTCTATCCTTGTAGAAACAAGATAAATATTTTATTATGATTGGTGCAAACATGATGAAATTTAAAACTATGCAAAACACAAATTCATGCTTTAATTTAATCCATAGAAAAGAATCACAATTTAACTCACGATATTTGTCGGAAAAATTTTCTCCTCAAATCATTCAACCTTAGTTTTGGTAAGATGCCAGATTTATAACAAATTACCTGTGTGTGTGTGTGTGAGTATGTGTTTGTGTTCATACACACACACACACACACACGCGCCACAGACATGTAGCTGAAGTGATTGAGAAAGACACTCCGACTCAAGCGCTTAGGGAATAGATTGGCAACAGAAAGATGAGTGTGATGAAAGGAGCGGTAGAGACACGCAGAGGAAAAGCAGGGAGAGAGAGAGAGAGAGAGAGAGAGATTCTTCAGTGAGTTTGGAAAAGATTTTGGTCCATTTGATAATGAATGATAGAATGATATCAAAGAATTATTATTGCTGCAGACAGGGAGACAGCTGCACGGTGTGACCATTAGGAAACACTGCAGAATGATAAAAGCGTCTTTTTATCTTAAACAGAGAGAGAGAACAGAGAGAGAGAATAAGATGGTAAGAGACCGATAGAGACAGGCCGAGAGATCTGATGAGAGGTCCTGAAGAGATGGAGAGGTGAGTAAGATCCTACAGTTACTGAGGAAAGGAGATGAGAGAGAGGCAGTCGGTAAGAGAAATGACAATGTCTCATCTCCTGTCCTACTGTCGCTCCGTTCCCTCACCCGCCTTACCTTCTTTCTTCTCCCGCCCACTCTTTCCTCACCCTGCTATAATCTTCTCTCATCTTCTCATTTCCTCCTTACTTCTGTCTTCTTTCCTCTTCTCATTGTCACCCCTGCTCTCTTTCCTCTCTTCTCTTCTCCTACATATTTAATATGCATTCATCTGTTACCAGATCTGTTGTGTCATAAAACAGCAAATTACCTCATCTACCTCCTCCCTCTTTTCCCTCCATTATTCCATCTCATTCCCCCCACCGCTGAGCTACCTTCCCCCTCCCTCGTGCTGCTGTCCCCATCCCGTCTTTCTGCTCCTCTCCCTCGTTTCCCGTCTCCATCGACTCCACCTTCCGTCTTCTCGCAGCGTTTCCTCCTCTACTGTAGCTTTTCTTCCTCCTTCCTCTTCCTCGACTCTACTGGCCTGTTATCCCTCTCACTCGCCTCCTCCCTCCCTTTCCTCAATCCTCATCCTTCCCTCCCTCGTTCCCTCGGTGCTTTGGCTGAGAGTTTTTCACTTGGTTCTGTGACCTTTAAAAAACTGCTGATCAAATTCTGCTGCTCATCCCATTATAGACGACAGAGAGGGAGGGAAGGGGGAGGGATGAAGGAAAGGAGAAGAGGTCAGACGGGGGTAGAATGAGATAGATAGCGAGAAGACGCTGGAGAAAGAGCTGGTAGAGGAGGTATGGAAAACAGCAGGGATGGAGAGGAGAGGGAAAAAAACAGGAGGATGAAGTGAGAAAATGTCCAACAAACAATTTGTGAGTCAGGCAGGAAGCATCATGACTGAATTGCAAAACAGAAAGACATCGAGGTAAATATATGCCCCTTCTTTTCTCCTCGGCTTTCATTCTGAAACGATAACTTTTTCCGTCTCTGTAATCATCCTAAACTTTATTCTCCTAATAAAACTCTGAAGCAATCCTGGTTTACTGTTAACTTAATTAAGGCCGCCTGCCTGCACAGCATCCCACTGTACAGCAGAAGCAATCTTCTATCGATTCGGTTCACACAACGATCAATTCATCTCCATTGGAGGCTATTAGGGACCATTTGTGGCTACTTAGGGGCTTGGAGAGAGAGGAAAGACGGTGGGGAAGATGAAGCAAGCAAAGTGAGAGGGGAAAAAAGAAAAGGATGTAGGGGAAAAGAAAAAAGAGGAGAGAGAGGCGGAGGGATAGAGTGAGAGCAAATGGTGGAAAAGGAAAGAGACAGAAGATAGGCAGAGATGGAAAGAGACAACGATGATAGTAGGTGAAAATCTCTCCATTAAATATCCAATTTCCTCATTCAGACCCACTTATTGTCACTGCAACTATTCAATCATATTGGTAATAGCCATAATGTCCTTAGTCACTCAGCTATAAAAAGACTGCACAAAACTCCAACTGAGAGTCCCACTTAAATTAACATTACAGGATAGCCATTAGGCTGGTATACTTAAGGCTGTGGTCATAAACCAGTGCTCTCATGGGAATAAGCTCTAGTAAAATACCTGTAACTGACAAAGTTGATGTGTTACTTTTGCATGAGTTGGCTGAACTTGCCAGAGAGTTGTGTTAAGCCCTTTCTGAGCCCTGTGGTGCACCTTTCAAATTTCCTTATCTTTCTAGGCTGGTGAAGAAGATTATCAAGATACTTTGGGATATACGGCTTTATATTTAGTTCTGCGCTAGCATTTCATCATGCGGCTCTACAGATTAACATGCAGAGGTGAGGCTGACAAAAACACACCGGGGTTTAAACAATATGGGTGTTTGAAAGCTGACTGAAAAGCTGGAATTAGAAACTGTGTCGAAATCAATACATTTGACCATTTCCATACCCATCGAAAAAATAAAATAATCTAATCTGGTCTAAGGTGGGTCTTGAGCTGCTTGTTAAAGATGTCCACAGTGTCGACAGATCTCAAGTCCAACGGGAGAGAGTTCCAAAATTAAGGCTACAACTTCAAAGGCAGTCTTTATTTCTGAGCCTGGAGCGAGGAACAGCCAACAAGCCCTGATCAGAGGACCTCAGAGACTTGCTGATGATATAAGACTGCAGTAGATGACCATGCAGAGCTCTAAGAGTGATCATAAGCATATCGAGTTACATGAGAACTTTAAGAGGTCGTGGTCAAACGCTTTGCAGCAGAATTTTGGACCACTTGTAACCGATCCTGTGATGTACTGTCTAGAAGGGATGAAATCAAAGCTTATATAATCATCTCTATCCTGGCTCATTTAGAAATATTACTCAGCTGGAAAAAACAGAACGACTTCACATGCTGGTCAAAACAGACGCCTAAAAAGCTTCTGACATTTTTTTTAGAGCATTATTGGACACTGTAAGGGTGCAGTCAAATCTGTGGCTTTTGCTTTTTGGTTTATTATCATGCCAGAAAACAGATCTGTTGCAATAACTGTTGCATTTTGAAATTAATCTGTTTGTTCATTCTGCCAACAACACTGGTTAAATTAACACACTAAATAACTGAACTGATTGGCTTAAGAAGTCAACAGTTATGTTAACAATTGTAAACAATGTAATTCAAAAATGATGGGGGGAGTCAAAATGTGTGGTCAAACAAAAGCATCTTAGTCTACTTGGAAGAGGTTCTTGGCTTTGACCTGCCCAAACAATAAAGTAGGACTGTGCATACTAAAGAGTTCAAATGAATCAAAGCAGGATCAGTGTGAATGTGCCCAAAACACGCCAGTTACACCAGATTTAAGCAATTATTTTACACTAGATGGGCCTCTTATCTACCCTTAACGCCTCGTAACATTTGAATAGTATGGGACACATAATTGCCTTTACATTAAGTAGTAAAATGTAAAAAAGAAGGGCAATTTAACTATACATAAAATTAATAAAATGTGCAAAAATATGGTCATTGCCATTTTTATGGGTCGTTTTGATGTAGCTGTTGAGGAAGATCATCAATCATAATTACAGAAGACTGCATGGGTAGCCGATATCTGATGTAAAAAATATCGTCGAACCCAACACTTGTCACAGCTCATAGATCCCTGTACAGATTATATGCATTTGGTTCATCTGTTTTGCACTTGCTGGCCTGTCATAATGTCGGTTTTTATACATCTGGCTGCCATGGCTGTCAACAGATGGAAAGAGAGGATGGAGGCAGTGTTAACCGGTTAGCAACACCCTGTAAGTATGTGTCATGTGGAACAACTGAGATGGATCAACATGGCAGAGTGTTAATAAAAGCTGTGCTGTAGAGGAGCACTCGTAGGCTGTCATTATGGTCACTCATCTCCATGCTACAGCTCTAGACAGGCTACTTAGAACTGTGATGAGCAACTGCAGGCCCACAGGCAAATTCCAGTTTCTCGCCTAATTTGCAATAATAAACCCCAGCACCTGAGCAAATTTTAACTGCAATTTAGGTACCACAGATGTCCGACATACTTAAATGGAAGGCCATTGGAAAGAGAGACAGACAGACCTTATGTAAATCTTTTTTCTGCTAACCAGAAATGCCGCTGAGGGAATCACCTTTCTCTGTTATGCCTGGTTTTACATTCTCTTCTTCTTGTCCCTTTGTAGTTTTAATCTCAGCTTGCGGGAACATCACAGACAAAGTGCTTCAAAGCTGGAATACATTGAGGTCCTTGCTGACTTGAAACAAGTATCAGGTCACCGTGATGCCATATGTTGAGAAGTTGTTTCAACCCAGCAGTCAAGATGAAGACGTTTTAACATAGACAACATGATTTCACCTATTAACTCAATGGTCTGTGCCATGTTCGGACCATTGACTCAATATATAACGTTGCCAGAGGTTTCATTCTACACTGAAACAACTTATTGTATGCTGAAATCATTTGCAGTCCTACCACTTTACGGTACTTTGGATAAATGCCATTAAATAAATGATATTTTTGATGTGGTCTTATCATGCTGTGTTGAACACCATTGGGTTTTGAAGGTCATCAAGATAGATTATTGACTGATAATTCATAAAGGGTGAGGCATGGAACAGAATAATAATAAGTCAAAATGAATTCAACATACAATAGTTTCTGTTTTTGTAAGATTGCTTTTTTGTGTGCCATTAACACCAGTAACACCCCACCCTGCCAATGCTGCCTCCGTATTTGTCAAGCCAACCCTCTTCTTCCCCATCGTCTCTTCCCTCTGTCCCTCTCTCCTGCCACAAGCACCATGAATCCACTTCACATCTCCTTGTGAATTAACTAGAGTGATTAATATTCTTGGGAAACATTTCTTTATGTAAACGTGGCATTTAAATGTCAGAAACACCGGCTAATCAGTTTGGTATTTCAACAGATCTTCCCTCTCTGTCTGTGACTGTCCACCCCTCTGTCTCTATCTATTTCTGTGGTTGGTCTTTTGTTTTTTTTGTTAGCTGGATGCTGCTCTCTCTTTGCCTGGAAGCAACAATGAAAACAAAAACTCTGACTTGAAGTCTGTGGGACTGTTTCTGTAAAAAATCAAGGGTACTGTTTGTTCTAATGATGTCATTTGAATTTTCTTCCTTCAGTTTTTTTTTGTGTGTCTTTCCTTTGTTGGTAAGAAGTCATTTTTGATTCTGATTGACATTTAATCCATTTTTAGAAGGAGAATTGACCTGGATGACAGATGACAAAGATTGTAATTTGGACTTGAAGTTGAAATGAAATTTGAATTCTCCTCATTGCGTAAGAAATTATGAAGTATAATGATACTGCTTCTATTGTGTATATTTTTCTAGTTTTCAAATGAGGATAAAACCCCCGTTCCCCCATTTTTCAACAAGTGCACAAAGTATTTGTGTTGTGTTAGCTATTTAAGATGTCTGTCACTTCACAACATTAAACATTTGGGAGGATCTGCTGTACTGTTAAGTTTCTATTTCACTCGGAAATGGAAGCTAGCAAGCTAGGCTAACCAGCTTACACTCAAATAATGGAAGTTATCAAGCTAAGCTAACTAGCCTCCACTCAGAAAGTTGAAGCTAGTTAGCTTAGCTAGCTAAAGATAGCAATGATTCTGACTAGACGTTACTTTATTTTAACACCTGCTGAGTCATCTGCAGCACCTGCGCACTAAGTGTTGTTTTCATAATGCATTACAGAAAAGATGGGGTCTAGCTAGCGTTAGCTGTCTCTCTGTAATGGGACTGTTTGTGATGAACTGACCCAACTGTCAAAATCTAAAGCAATGAGCTGTCTGTATTTCACTGCATGATTCAAATCATGACACGAACTAATGTCTGGACTAATGTAGGAAGGCTCGAATAACAGATGGGACTAAGCAGTGGCTAACATTTCCCCCCAGCTGGTTATCTGCCTGTGTGTCTGTTGGAATTTAAATTTTTAGGAATCGCCTACACAGATATTGCACAAATCAATTTCTTCTTTTTAGTAATTACAATTTTGACCAATTTGGTGCACAAGCCAGAACAAACAACAATAATATGTATACTGATTTCTTAGCAAAAATGAATTCTAATATCAGTTTGACTTTAATGTCATTAGTATCATGAGGGACAAACTAAAACCTTCAACTTCAGTAGTTAAGTTTAGTCAACAAATCATCAGATTAGTTGGAGCTTGTTGAAGAAGATCTGGGTATAATCTCAAACAGTGAAGCACAATTGATGGCATGTCCCCATCCCAAAATACAGTCAGAGGGAGGGTTATTTATAGCAGTGACATCTGAATGGTGCACACACAACAATACACCCACATCTACACAAATCCAGATACACACAGTTAAGCACACACACACGAAACAAAAGACAGACAGCATGGATACATAGATCCACAGACACACAGGGCTGGAGGACATTCTCTCTCACTGCAGACTATCAATCAGATATCATTAGACTGCTTGTGTGTGTTTGAGTGTGTATGACAGTGTGTGGCCCCAGGCTGATACTGAGCTGAATGTGTCATTAGTTATAATTTCAGGTTGCGGTAGAAGCTCTATACAGTTATTTACCATGATTGACCAACTGATTAATATAATACACATCATCCAAAGAAATGCACCTGTCTGCCTTTCACTGTCTCTCTTTTTCTACCTGTTCTTCTATTTCTTTGTCTCCCTCACCAGGTCACCCTCTCTCTGATTCTCAATCTTGATGTCTTATTAATCAAAATGGAATAGCAAATTCAATGTCTTTGATGGAAAGCTTGTCCATCTGTTTGTCTCCCCGCTGCTGCCTTTGAACGCTGCTCTTCCTCGTCTGTCAGATTGCTTTTTTGTCTGATCCGGCCAGACCAAAGAAACGCTGACATTATCAGAGGGAAGCAGAGTAAAA